>NC_057810.1:478285379-478314401 GCF_018294505.1 Triticum aestivum | reverse complement strand
GGGTTTAAACCCGTAAACATCGAACCATATGATGGGACAACAGACCCCGCGGTATGGATTGAAGATTTCCTTCTCCACATTCACATGGCCCGCGGCGATGATCTACATGCCATCAAGTACCTCCCACTAAAGCTCAAGGGACCAGCTCGGCATTGGCTGAATAGTCTGCCGGCAAACTCCTTTGGCAGTTGGGAGAACCTGGAAGACGCATTCCTCGACAACTTCCAGGGCACTTATGTGCGACCACCGGACGCTGATGACTTAAGTCACATAACGCAACAGCCCAGAGAGTCAGCCAAGAAATTCCGGACTCGGTTCTTAACTAAAAAGAACCAAATTGTCGACTGTCCGGATGTCGAAGCCCTAGCGGCCTTTAAGCATAATATCCGTGACGAGCGGCTTGCCCGACACCTTGGCCAAGAGAAGCCGAAATCCATGGTAGCCCTTACGACACTCATGACCCGCTTTTGTGCGGGCGAGGACAGCTGGCTGGCTCATAGAAATAGCACATCAAGAAATCCTGGCACTTCTGACGCCAGAGATAGCAACGGCAAGCCCCATCGCAACAGACACAAGCGTCGCAATAATGGCGATAACGCCGAAGACACGGCCGTCAATGCCGGATTTAGTGGCTCCAAGTCCGGTCAACGGAAAAAGCCATTTAAAAGAAGCAATCTGGGCCCGTCCAGTCTGGACCGCATACTCGATCGCTCATGTCAAATCCACGGCACCCCCGATAAACCAGCCAACCACACCAACAGAGAATGTTGGGTATTTAAACAGGCCAGCAAGTAGAATGCCGAAAATAAGGAAAAGGGGCCGCACAGTGATGACGACGAGGAACCCCGGCCGCGGAACATAGGGGGGCAGAAGAAAATTCCTCCCCAAGTGAAAACGGTAAATATGATATATGCCACCCATATTCCCAAGCGGGAGCGGAAGTGTGCACTAAGGGACATCTACGCGATGGAGCCAGTCGCCCCAAAGTTCAACCCATGGTCTTCCTGTCTGATCACCTTTGATCGCAGGGAGCATCCGACTAGTATTCGTCATGGCGACTCAGCCGCACTGGTCCTTGACCCTATCATTGACGGATTCCACCTTACACGAGTCCTCATGGACGGTGGCAGCAGCCTGAACCTGCTCTATCAGGATTCATTATGCAAAATGGGTATCGATCCATCAAGGATCAAACCCACTAAAACCACCTTCAAAGGTGTCATACCAGGTGTAGAGGCCTATTATACGGGCTCAATCACACTGGAAGTGGTCTTCGGATCCCTGGACAACTTCCGAAGCGAGGAGTTAATCTTCGATATCGTCCCCTTCCGCAGTGGTTATCATGCATTGCTAGGACGAACCGCATTTGCTCGATTCAATGCGGTGCCACACTACGCCTATCTCAAGCTCAAAATGCCCAGACCTCACGGCGTTATAACAGTCAATGGAAATAAAGAGCGCTCCCTCCGCACGGAGGAGCACACTGCGGCCCTTGCAGCAGAAGTATAGAGCAGCCTCCTTAGGCAGACCTTCAATTCGGCAATAAAGCCCCCGGACACCGTCAAGCGAGTTCGGAGTACTCTACAACAGGACTATCTGGCCCGTCTAGAGCTCGCCTAGCAATTCAGCCTCCGTCCTAGTCCCAGTCAAGCGGTGAAATTTGTGCCGCGCATACATAATTACGCACTCAAAATACCATGGGCATAGACGGAGGCACAGCTAAAACTGCAGTCCACAATGCGACCCGCCCCAGAATCCACATACTTTCACCTTTTTCTTTCTTTCAGGTCCCTATCTTCTTGAGGCTCTTCCGATAACCTGATTATCGGACCCACCATGGGGCGGGAACGCGAAGGAGGCAAGGAGCGCTGACATACAAGGGAATCCCCATGTGGTCTCTGATAACGATCGCTATACCTGTTTTACATACCCGCACGCAGCTCGCTCTTGGTTAGGCCATGACAAATAGTCCTATTTGCTTATCGCACTACGTGTATACATACGCCTTGATGTATCATAACAATGGAAAATAATATACAGCGTCAGCTTATTATTACATTTCTCCTCTTTTCCTTCGATTGTTCATTTATTATAAATCGCACCCGTACATTTTGGTGCATTCAGTTTGCCAGGGGCTTCAATGTACCCCATAACACGGCAATAAAGTCCGAACACTTTCGAAAGTGTAACACCCCAAACTTATAGCATTATATGCATCAGCTCCGAATCATGTCTTGGGTCAATATTGGGTTGCCCGGCTCCTGTGCTTTCTACCCTACATTACGCTATATCGGCTAGGGTAGTAAAGGGAGAACTACTGCGATTGTGTCCCGGTTCTTTCGGACAAGCACCTCAGTAGAGAAAGCCGAAAATTGACTGTCATGATGCGGCGAGAGCTGGTCGCTGTTCGAGAGGTTTCAAATCCTTAAAGATTTTTTCCACTTCAGGCGAGGAATCGGTCTTTGTTCGATTTAGGCATGTATAGCGCCCCAAGTTCGGCCTTTCGAATACCAAGGGCTACGTTGAAATTTAAAATTATAGAACTTCTATGGCTAAGTGAGGGTGATAAAGTTGTATAGTCCGATTGCCTTGTTCGTTGCGCTAAACACCTCCTTAAAGGACCAAAAATTTGGATAAAGAGTGTTTAGATTTACCCCAAACACCCCTGTACTAGGTACATGGGGGCAGAAGCCGACGACTGGCCAACCCTTAGAATTTGTAAGCGGCCGCACAGGAGGTAAAAATTTAAATCAACAAGCGTTATATTGCGCAAATGAACTTGTTTCATATTACAGGATAAAAAGAGTGCATTCACTCAAAGATTACATCCTTCGCACATTGCTCCGCCATAAGGCAGGAGCCCTTCAGGACACTGTCATAGTAATTTTTGGGCCGGCGGTGCTCCTTGCCCTTTGGTGGCCCTTCGGTCATCAGCTTTTCGGCATCCATCTTCGCCCAGTGCACTTTTGCGCGGGCGAAGGCCATGCGCGCACCTTCAATGCAAACTGACTGCTTTATGACTTCAAGCCACGGGCAGGCATTCACAAGCCGCTTCACGAGACCGAAGTAGCTGCTGGGCATCGGCTCGGCAGGCCATAGCCGGACTATGAGGTCCTTCATGGCCAGTTCGGCTGCCTTGTGCAGTTCGACCAGTTGCTTCAGCTGGTCGCTCAAGGGTATCGGATGTTCTGTCCCAAGATATTGAGACCAGAACAACTTCTCCGTCGAGCTCCCTTCTTCGGCATCAGATATGCTGCGTGGTAGATCTGTGAACGCTCCTGGAGAGCTCCAAATTCGGGTAAGTAAAAGGAAAGTCTCATTCACATGCTTGCTTTGCATAATGAATGCCTTACCCGCCGCAATCTTCTTGGCCGCCTGAAACTCCTGGAGGGCCTTCTAGGCTTCGGATTTGGCGTCCTGCGTGCTCTGGAGGGCCTTAGCAAGCTCGGACTCTTGAGTCTTAGAATCACACTCCAAGGACTCGTATTTCTGGACGAAATCCTGGAGTTCTTGCTGGACCTCGTTGACTCGGGCCTCTTGCTTCTCGTGCTCGGAACGTTCCTTGGCCACTTTGTCTTCGGCCTCGGTCAGTGCCTTCTTAAGGGCCGCCACTTTAGTTGTGGCCCCTATCAAAGTTCATGACGCTTCTATCAGCAAAAACCATTTATCCTTTATAAATATATAAATGGGGTATCGCGTACCTTGACTTTCCTCGAGTTGCCTCTTCACGAGGTCGAGCTCTCCCTCGGCCCGCTCCAGGTCCTGCTTTAGTCTAGAGACCTCCGCGGTACGAGCGGCAGCGGCCAGCAGTGACACCTGCTTATTCACATAGACATCTTCTGTTAGACTCCTGCGAACATTATTTGATCCTCTGTTCGGCTTTTTCTTTCCGAACACCAAACAGAGAATCAGGGGCTACTGTCTATACCGTGATATTCTCTCACAATTCTATTACTTACCTCAAAGCCTGTTAGGAGGCTAGCGCAGGCTTCGGTCAATCCGCTTTTGGCGGACCGGACCTTCTCAATCACCGTTCTCATAATGGTACGGTGTTCTTCATCAATGGAAGTGCCGCGAAGCGCTTCCAGCAAGTTGTCCGATGCCTCTAGATGGACAGAGGTCATCGGTACAGGTGGCTCGCCCTCCTTAGAGAGAGGCTGTCTGCCTGAGTTCGAAACCACTTGGGGGTTTTGGAGCCGTATTCGGCTGGGGGCCAAACTGGTTGCGGCCCCCATTATCAGATTCCATGGGGGTCTTCCCCCCCCCCCCCCATGTTCCCGGCGACTGGGATTTGGCCTGGGGGTGTCTTCGGAACTATCTCCCCTGGCCTGGTATCCTTCGAGACAACACCTCGGTGTCGTCCGAGGGCCTAGGGGAGGAGGCTGTCGGAAACGAATCGTTGTTCATCACCGACGGGCCTAGAGACCCCTCCGAAGAGGAGGATACCTCGATGTGGGATTTGGCCGGACTACAGGTACACGTTCGACATAATAAGAAGCGATAAAGCAAACATACCGGAAGTTCTATTGTGTCCGAATACTTACGACTTTGCCAGGGGCTTGTCCCTCGGCTCCCACTCCTCGCTGCCGTTGGTGGCCGCAATGGAGTGGTCCGGAAGGAAGGTTTTTCCCTTCTTGGGCACCTCAGTGGAAGAGTGCGTCTCAGTGTCTTCGGACGTCGCGTCCAATGCAACCTTGCGCCGGAGACCTTTCCTGGTCCCCGCGGCCGTCTTCTCGACTTTCTTCTTCGGCACCTCATAGGACGCCGGAAACAGCATCTTCGTTAGAAGGGATGATTCTGGATCTTCAGGTAGCGGAGCCGGACAGTCAATCCGCTCCGCTATCGCTACCCAGTCTTGATTAAATCGGCATGAAGGCTTAGATTCCTCCCGCGGATGTGCTGGTAAAAGGCACATCTTGCAAAATATAAAAACTCACCTGATGGCTTGGCATTTCGCGCTGAGTCCGCGATCTTCGGTTATGGGTGGTGGGACCTCGTTGGCCTTGAGGAGCACCTTCCAGACGTCTTCGTGCATCGTGTCAAAGAGCTCCCGCAGCATTTGGTGTTCGGCCGGGTCGAACTCCCACAGATTGTAAGCCCGTCCCTGACACGGAAGAATCCGGCGGAGGAGTATGACCTGGACCACATTGACAAGCTTGATTTTCTTGCCTATCATATTTTGGACGCGGGTCTGAAGTCCGGTCAGCTCCACCGCTGAGCCCCAGGCTAAACCCTTCTCTTTCCAGGAGGTGAGCCACATGGAGACACCGGATCGAAATTCGGGGGTCGCCGCCCAGTTGGTGTCGCGCGGCTCGGTGATGTAGAACCACCACAATTGCCACCCCTTCACAGTCTCCACAAAGGAGCCTTCGGGCCAAGTGACATTAGGCATCTTGCCCACCATGGCGCCCCCGCACTCCGCTTGTTGGCCGCCCACCACCTTTGGCTTTACGTTGAAGGTCTTCAGCCAAAGGCCGAAGTGGGGCGTGATGCGGAGGAAGGCCTCGCACACGACGATGAACGCCGAGATGTTGAGGATGAAGTTGGGGGCCAGATCATGGAAGTCCAGCCCGTAGTAGAACATTAGTCCACGGACGAACGGGTGGAGGGGGAATCCCAGCCCATGGACGGAATGAGAGAGGAATACTACCCTTTCCTGGGGTTTCGGGGTAGGGATGATCTGCCCTTCGGCCGGAAGCCGATGCGCGATGTCTGCGGACAGGTATCCGGCCTCCCGAAGCTTCTTGATGTCCTCCTTCGTGAAGGAGGAGGCCATCCACTTGCCTCCCGCTCCAGACATGTTTGGAATGTCTTTGCGGAGAAGGCAAATGCTTGGGCGTTGGAGCTCGAGCAAGAGAGAATGGATGAGCAGAGGAAGAAGAAGGCGTGGGTAAAAAAGGGGAATCCTTATCTCCTTATAAAGGCAGCAGGGATCATGCGCCTCCCCACTTGCCCTGGAAACTCTCTTATTCCCCAAGCGTCGTGTTAATGGCACGGTTGGGTTACCCACACCCGTATTAATGAGAATCCCGTGATAAGGGGACACAATCTCTGCTTCGACAAGACGTGCCAATGAAACCACCTCGCAAGATGTGCAGTAGCAGGTTGAGAAAAATGGTTCGAATAATGACCAGGTCGCGGCGTGATGTCACGTTATGAAAAAGTTGTCAGCAGATTAGACTTGTGGAATATTGTGCTCTCTACGATGGTATGTGGAATATGTTTTGCAGAGCCGGACACGATTCTTGTGTTCAAGATCTTCTTTGGAGTATACGGAGAAGGAACCCGCCTTGCAATGCCGAAGACAATCTGCGCGCCGGACTCATCATCATTGAAGCCTGGTTCAGGGGCTACTGAGGAAGTCCCGGATTAGGGGGTCCTCGGACAGCCGGACTATATGCTTATGCCAGACTGTTGGACTATGAAGATACAAGACTGAAGACTTCGTCCCGTGTTCGGGTGGGACTCTCCTTTGCGTGGAAGGCAAGCTTGGCAATTCAGATATGTAGATTTCCTTCTCTGTAACTGACTCTGTGTAACCCTAGCCCCCTCCGATGTCTATATAAACCAGAGGGTTTAGTCCATAGGACAAGAACGATCATAATCATAGGCTAGCTTCTAGGGTTTAGCCTCTACGATCTCGTGGTAGATCAACTCTTGTAATACTCATATCATCAAGATCAATCAAGCAAGAAGTAGGGTATTACCTCCATAGAGAGGGCCCGAACCTGGGTAAACATTGTGTCCCCCGCCTCCTGTTACCATTAGCCTTAGACGCACAGTTCGGGACCCCCTACCCGAGATCCGCCGGTTTTGACACCGACAAGGGGCGCGCGCCTCCACCTGGCTGCCAGCCTCCTCTCTCCACTAGGGCCCAAGAAGGCCCAATAGTCCCCTGGGGTGTTCCGATAACCTCCCGGTACTCAGAAACTTATCCGATACTTCCCGAAACTATTCTAGTGTCCGAATGTAACCTTCCAATATATCAATCTTTACCTCTCGACCATCTCTAGACTCCTTGTCAAGTCCGTGATCTCATTCAGGACTCCGAACAAACTTTGGTCACCAAAACACATAACTCATAATACAAATCGTCATCGAATGTTAAGCGTGCGGACCCTACGGGTTCGAGAACTATGTAGACATGATCGAGACACATCTCCGATCAATAACCAATAGTGGAACCTGGATGCTCATATTGGCTCCGACATATTCTACGAAGATATTTATCGGTCAAACCGCACAACAGCATACGTTGTTCCTTTTTTTATCGGTATGTTACTTGCCTGAGATTCGATCGTCGGTATCATCATACCTAGTTCAATCTCGTTACCGGCAAGTCTCTTTACTTGTTTCGTAATCATCATCTCGTAACTAACTCATTAGTCGCATTGCTTGCAAGGCTTATAGTGATGAGCATTACCGAGAGGGCCCAGAGATACCTCTCCGATACACGGAGTGACAAATCCTAATCTCGATCTATGCCAACCCAACAAACACCTTCGGAGACACATGTAGAGCATCTTTATAATCACCCAGTTACGTTGTGATGTTTGATAGCACACAAGGTGTTCCTCTAGTCTTCGGGAGTTGCATAATCTCATAGTTAGAGGAACATGTATAAGTCATGAAGAAAGCAATAGCAATAAAACTTAACGATCATTATGCTAAGCTAACGGATGGTTCTTGTCCATCACATCATTCTCTAATGATGTGATCCCGTTCATCAAATGACAACACATGTCTATGGTCAGGAAACATAATCATCTTTGATTAACGAGCTAGTCAAGTAGATGCATATTAGAGACACTCTGTTTTGTCTATGTATTCACACATGTACTAAGTTTTCAGTTAATACAATTCTAGCATGAATAATAAATATTTATCATGATATAAGGAAATATAAATAACAATTTTATTATTGCCTCTAGGGCATATTTCCTTCATAATAGGCCAGTAGCAAATACTCTTTGAAGAGAGGAGAAGATTTGCAAGAATTGCATTTTTTGAGTGTTAACAAATGTTCAGTAATTTATGGAGTACAGCAACAACATCACATTAAGAAAGTGAGCTAAATCATCACATTTTCAACTCATTACTGAATCTTTTTAGTGAAACAGGGAGTACAACCAAATTCAATGAATTAAGCTACTCCATTTTGAAGTACTCCTCAAGTGCTCAAACATGCAGAGATACAAGTACTATTGCCATAGTTTCAGTGCAACACACCACTCCTACTCCAAAGTGAATTTCAGTACTGCAGCAGCGGCATCACTACTACTCCCAACTGAATTTTACTCCAAACTGAATTTAAGAAAGTGAACTGAATTTCAGTGTTAACTTACTTGAGCAATGTGAGCATCAGTACAAAGATGCTACATCTCGTCTCCCACCTCTCGTTGGTGCAGCTAGTAGGTTGATGAGGCATCTACACAAGGCTTGCCAAATTAAAACAAGTCCAATTCGAAGAAAAACATCAAATCAAGTTCAAGGGGGCTGCTGCATCAAACAGAGAAAGAGAGGAGAAGAGGGGAACCTGCTCTGCTTCGCTCGATCTACTGCTTGAAGAGAGGAGAAGAAGATAGCAAGGCGAAGCTACTGCTGCTGCCGCACGTCGGGGAGGCGCCTTATTTGAAGCTACTGCTATTGCTACTGCTTGAACATGCTCTGCTGCGGCTAGGCACCTGCGGCCAAGTTAAATATGATTAATCATGTCGGGGATGAGCAACAGCGAGGAGGAGAGGAGGGGGTGGTGTACTGCAGCTGCTGGCGTTGAAGAGGAGGGGCTGGCGTACCACAGCTGCTGGATCGAGCCGCCACGCTTCGGATCCAGCCGCCGGAGTGGAGTAAAACTGAGATCTTGAAGAGCGAGAGGCGACGGCGTACGGCAACATGGAAAGGCGGCGACGGCGCGAGAGGGAGAGGCGGAGGCGCTGCGTGTGGGGTAGAGGCGCTGGCGACGCGTGAGGGAGGCACCGGTGACGACGAGCTAGGGATTCAGCAGAGTGAGGAAGAGGCACGAGTGAGCGAGCGAACGAGAGTGACTGAGTGAGCGAGCGAGAGAGTAGGAGGGTAGTTTCGGAAACGATGAAAAATTTCTAACGTGACGGAATTCTAAATATACTAAACCTGGCCATGTTTAGTTTATCATTTTTTGAGTTTTTTCTATCATATAAAAGTGCCCAATGGATGGCTGACGCGTGTATTAGTGGGGGACACAGTTGTGTACACGGCCGGGTGCGCGCAGCGGACGTCAATGCGAATTGTTAGAAAATGTGGCCGCCTTTGTCGATTGGTTGCACGTTCTGTCTGGTTTCTAGCTCGGGATTGGCTACGTTCCTGTGTTTGCGGACATCAATTTGTCTACGTCGTGATTTGGAAGCTTCTGCATCCGCTGCTGCTTATTTCTTTCTTTTTTCCTCCCCGCCACTTACGCTAGCCTGGGGTCGGTTGCCGCATGCAGCTTCTTGATTTCTCGACCTGGCGGTTGCCGCTTTGGTATGATTTTCTGGGCCTTTCGGTGTCGCCTTCGCTGCCCGTTTTCAACTTGACTTCTTCTCTTCTGCTGCCTCCTATAAATAGTGCCGCCCTCCTGCGTTCGCCCTTCATTCTGTTCGCTTCGGCCTGCTCTCTGTCCTCTCTAATCAGTGGTGTCGTTTCTTGGTCCGGCGATGGTTGTTCCCGCTGCTGCTCGGTCCGGACGACGCCGTCGGGGCCGCCCTCCTGGGATTCGGGCGGCCGTTATTGCGAGTCGCCACTGAAGCACACCCCCGCGCCGTTGCTGCGTCTCTGGAATCTCGGCGACGCTCCCATTCCTCCCCCCACCGCCCGCAATTCCCATCCTCTCCTCTTGAGCTCTCTTCGCGATCCCCTACCCTCCCTCCTCGACGAACATCGATCTGGCCGGATCCTGCAATACACACACGGATCCGGCGTAACCATCACGGCGGCGGGCCACCAGGACTGGACGGATTGCCGCTCGCCGATGTTGCTGCTGTCGCCTCTGCCAAAGTAGCGGACGCTGCGGTGGACCAATGTGGGCTGGAGGGGTCGCGTCGCTCAGCTGGTCGCCTCCAACGCCCCCAGCATGAGCGGCAACGAGGCGCCCGATAATGCCCCCCTGCGGCGGCAGCGGTAAGGCGCTCGCAGCAGGGGCATACCGGTGAGCGCGGACGCCTGGAGTGGCTGGCGTGTTTGCGGGGAAAGCACGATGGGTGGGGCCACACGCATCTCCCTCCGCTCCTTCACTTCCCGCTGCAGGCAGTGGTTTTCCTCCGTCAACGATCCAAAGCAGCGTTTCAGGTGCTCCCACTCCATATCCATATGCTTTAGCTTAGTCCCTCCCTGATCTCTAATTGCTCCGTTGGTGTGAAGTCTCTCAGATTTGGGGCCACAAGGGTTCCTAAGGAACAAGCAGGCAACAAGGGAAGACGTGGGGTGGGTCATGTTTGTGGAGATGCCCAACTGACTCAAAAGGGTGACCTTGGGCAGCGTGGTGTACGCGGTGAGTGGTGACTGATCTCCCATTTTTGTTTTCTCAATTTCATGTTGATTTCCGGGCGTCGCGTTGCTGTTTATCCGGCTAACAAATGTGACTATCTGAATCTTTTCTAATGGTGGTTCAGCTATAAATCAGCATCATCAGTAACCAAATCCGGTTTCACATGCATTCAGTTGACAATCAGTTTGTATGCCTGTGATATATTCATTTGAATCAGTGACTTGTGTACAGATGCTCCAAAACAAACAACATTCTTAGGTCCTTAACTGTGTTCACATGTTGATTCTCGAAGGTATGCTCTCCAATGACATGATCACTGTTGGGATGTCCCTGAAAGGTGACGATTCCTGATTCAACAGAAGCCAGATGGAGACCATTAGGTACCATGCATGCTGTTCAGACTTTCAGTAGACCAAATTAAACTAACTGATCACGGCAAACAATAAAATGGTGGCTACCTTGATCTTCTTGACCAGATCATATCCTGTTATCCTAGGCATGCAGTAGTTGGTGATGATCAGGTTCACGTTCACCTCGACATCTTGCTTAGGACCAAAATCAGATGCCTCTTTTTTGTCAGGCAAACTTGAAAATTAGATGTTACTAAAGTATTGGAGTAAACTGAATAGGAAGTCACACGCACTACTGAATGGGTCTACAATGATTTGTTTAAATTTCTGGAGTACTCGATATTCTAGAAAATAAGTATATGCCAGTGCTGTTATACCGTGCTAAAGCAGACTATTTTATCGTTCTGGTATTTGGTTGCACATCCAACCCAGTTATATAGATTGTTATAGGCTATTTCTCTTCCTATTTTTGGTTGTGCTTCCTCACAAACAATATATGTTCTGCTGCAGGCAGTATGGTCGCATCCCTCAGAGTTGCTAAGGTGTGTTATGTACTGATCAATCAAAACAATTGTAGATTACAGTTGATCCCGTCGTCCGATGGTTCATGCACCTGAGTAACTGCCACTGATCCCCCTTCGATGTGATACAACGAGCATGAGCACGGGGACGAAAACTAAGTGCGACTGATTGTGTCTTGATTCACGAGGTTAGTATAAGGCAAGCTGTTCAAATTTTCATGATGCAACAGCCATCAAGTATTGAATTGGGACTTCCAAACCGGTATTACTAAATACTGGGAGATGGACTATTTTTCAGGTTTCTCTTGTGATTTTTCAATGTAGGACCTGAATAGGTGAGAAGCAGAAGAATGCGGGGCGACTAATTATTTGCGATATTTTTTTATTTTAAACATGATTATGTGAGATATTATACTTGTTCACACGGTAAGTATTAGTTCCTCATCTCTGTACGAAGGAGGCAGTGAGCATGAACCAAATAATTGGTCCTACATAATTTTGTTTGTGTGCTCCAGTGCAAAAAAAATAACCATATGGTACAACAAGGTTTCTCTTCGGTGGTATAAAAACAACATCACATTTGAATTGGTTTAAATTTTCCTTCATGATTCCGACAGAATGAAAATATTCTTAGCTGCTAATTATCTTTCTATGTAAATTTATCATGTAATGATGAAGCAAGTTGTCTCATATTTTAATGCAAAGACGTGCCTTCACAATTTTAATAGTAGAAAAAACTCACTTTGCTCTTGCCATTGAGACAGAGGGCTATATGTATAATTTCATTGAAAGTCCAAGTCCGTTATTAACCATTCTCTTTCGTCTTTTGAGCATAGTCCATACATTTGAATGTGAATTGTAAACTTAGCATCAGCATGGACCTTACTAGCAGTATTGACCAAGATAACTGAGATGCGACCAACACTTGGTTGCTTCATGAAATCGGTACATGGAAATTGCTGTTAGGGAATGTGTAGGCAACTAGACAGGTATATTAGTAAGAAGTGTATTTTCGCTGTTATTAGGTTACGTAACAGTTGACATTGTGGTCTAATTTCAGATCTGTTTTGCAGCTGCCTTGGTCGTCCTCATCGTCCCTCCTGGCTCAAAGGAATAGAGCACCAAGTCCTTGAAGAAAACTCCCAAGCAAAAAGAAGAAGAAAAGAAAGGAGTTGTGGCTAAGGAAACAAAAAGAAGAAAAAGACTATTGTAGTCCGGTAATCCTCTGAAATGATAAAGACGACCGCTAGCCAGTCCTTGCTGAGTTCAAGCTCACACTTTAGTTATCCTGTTGTAATCCATTGTCTAATCATACTTACATGTCTACCAACAATGTAATCAGTTCAATGAATAAATTTTTGCACCACCATTTCTGACAATACTGCCTGTTTTTTAACTTGAATATTTTATTTGTGTTGCAATTCCCATTTGTAGCCTAGCAGATGATTTGTTTCACACCATTGCGTCCTTGTGCCTGATTCTACTACGTGTAGAAGGTGAGGAGTTGTTACACAGCTTACTCAGCTTATGTAATCAGTTTTGAACAAGTCTGCCTCATGTGATTTATGGTGATGCTTTTATTAGTAAAAATATATTTGGACTTTATGACCCTTTTCTTCTTATTTATGTTCCAAGGTCATATTTATATCAAGTACTCCCTCCATAAAGAAAACGCTCTTATATTTTTTCTTTACAGTGGGAATAGGCTATAACTTGTTTAACACGGATTCTGTTATTTCTCACAGCTACAGTTAGTCACAATTTATTGGAAGTGGAGGAAATGTTTTCTTTATTGCAGCTCATTTTGATTTTTCATGTATAACAATATGTGTAATGGGCCACGGGTAGGCTAACCCGAGCCCCAGAACCTTTCAAGACATTGGGACAGGCTGCGCCGTTCATGCCGAGTCCCAGGGACGACTCCAAGATATGCCGAGTCCCAGGGACAACTCCAAGATGTGCCGAGTCCCGGGGACGACTCCCAGATAAGCCGACTCTCAGCTGACGACTTCCAGAGAAGCCGACTCTCAGCTGACGACTTCCAGAGAAGCCGACTATCAGCTGACGACTTCCAGAGAAGCCGGGTGAGGATAGGCGGCTCGCGACTCCAACCTCCCCCTGCCTACGCCGCGAGGTACAGGTCGGGGAACGGTCACAGCGTGGCCGTCTCCACCCTGCCTACGAAGGACCAGCATGGCTACAGTGCGCCATATCGCTGGAGATCTCCACCGTGGCGCAGCACTGTTGCCATGCCGGCCCTGACCCCAGCCTTGGTGGGCGGCGCACTATGCCCACGACGCCAGCCTGTACGACCCAAGGACGGCGGGACCGCCTGTCAGCGGGTAGACAAAAGACGGCAAGAGCGCCCTGAAGACGGACCCGTGGGAGTCGGCCCCCTGGAGTCGGCCGGCCCCTCCCACGGGCCCCGCACGCCATTAATCAGACAAGATGGGGAATGGCGACAGTGAACGCCCGCCAGACGGCGGCACTGTTGCCACGACCTCATGACCAAGCCAGCATCATCAGTAGCTCCGCTACAGTACGAGGCCTGTCTGCGGGGCCCGCTAGTCGGCGGGCCCTAATAGTCGGCGGAGAAGACGACGGCCTGAGAGACAGACGGCTGGGACCCGCGCCCAGCCGAATTACCATTGTACCCTTGGGGAGTTGGCCTATATAAACCCCTAGGAAGCCCATGCAAATGGTTCGGACCCAGATAGCACTAGACCCCAGAATATAGGAAGGAGAGAGCTAGCCTTGCCCTCTTCTACCTCCAGAAACAGCTCCAGGAGCACCATTGTACTCACTTTGCCATAGTGACCATGCGGAGACCCCGCAGAGCAGCAGTAGGGGTGTTATCTCCACGGAGAGCCCTGAAGCTGGGTAAGATCCGCCGGCGTGCATGTCTTCGCCTCATCCCGCTTCCGGGCACCGGGCGACGTTCTACTCGCCCCCACCATGATAATCCATCCTTTGGCATATGTCGTACCCAACCCCCGACATTTGGCGCCCACCGTGGGGCCAGGTGCACCGTCGTTCGGAAACCTGCTCTGGACGGGAACCCTTTTTCTTCCTAGCGAGCACAGCTAGCCCGGCACGCCAGATTGAGTCTGTGCCGACGCGCTGCACGGTGCTGAGATCGCCTGCGCGGCCAGCTGCCTCGCCGAGCTTATCGGCGAGGTTCGCCTCTCCGATGAGCCTGCGTCCGACGCAGGCACGAGCGGCCCCGAGAGCCTCCTCGCGGGTCTCCTCGACCAACTCCACGTCGCCGGCGAGCCTGCCGTGGACCTGGAGTCCATAGGATCCACCGACCCGATGCTGGTCGACTCCGACACAGCGTCGCTCAACGCGTTCCCCACCAACATGGTGGTCTACGACGAGCCGCTCCCTTGCGCGGAGAGCAGCGGAAGCACCATCACGGAGGTCCTCGTCCTCGATCACGGCGAGCATTCCGGCGAGGGAGCGCATGACCCGCTCGACGCGGCTCTGCGAGACCTCACCGCGCCGATTCCGGGAGACGCTGACTCCGAGACGCTGGAGGCGCGCCGCCTTCAGCTTATCGAGGGCGCAAAGAAGCTGGCAAGCATGAGACGCTTGTCAGAAGCCTATCAACGCGAGATGGATCGCGCCGTGGGCGGCTCGCCGGCTCCGACTGGGCCTAGCCGCCTAGGCGCGGTCCAGCAGCGCGGCGTGGCAATCGCCAATCTGTTCGGGGCCAATCGCCCTGTGTATGCCACGCTTGCGGAGAACATCCGCGCCGCCCAGGCGGCGGCGGATGAGCTCGACAACTTCGAGGGCGAAAAGCGCCGCCTGATGATGGAGCGAGTTCAGCAGCTCCTCGACGCGGCTGCCGCGCAGAACGAAGCCGGCTGCCGCACGGAGGCGCCGCAGCGACAAAACGACGACCCGCCGCCCCGCCGAGATCAAGGCGCGACGTCTCGGACGCCGACTGGCGGAGTCCGCGGAAAGAAAGACAAGGAGTCGGCTGTCATCCACAGCCGGACTCGCATCACCATCGAGCGCGACCAAGACGGCCGCCCCAAAGCGGTGGAACGGCGGGACGACTATCTGCCTCCCCCTCCTCGCAGAGAAAGGCGAGTCTCCCCGCCACCCGTAGAGCATCCAACTCTCGGCGACCGCCTTGGCCGCTGAAAGGGAGTCGGAGAGAACGATGCCCGCCACCGGATCGACCGACTCCACCGATCCCTGGCGCTGGAAGAAGAAGACGAGTTGGGCCCTCCTTGTTTCGGACCCCGCATCCGAGATGAGCCCTTTCCCAAAGGGTTCACGCTCCCCCGAGATACACGCAAATACACCGGCACTGTGAAGCCGGAGGACTGGCTGATTGACTACTCCACGGCCATCAATATAGCAAATGGCAACAAGCGTGTTGCCGTGAGATATGTTCCACTCATGCTCCAGGGCACGGCCCGGACATGGTTGAACAGTTTGAAGCCCCGTAGCATCAACAGCTGGGTCGACTTCACCGAGGCCTTCGTCCGCAACTTCACGAGCACGTACAAGCGACCTCCCAAGCCTCGCCAACTCTCCTTGTGCGTGCAAGGCCCCAACGAGTCCACTCGCGACTACCTCACGCGTTGGGCCGAGCTTCGGAACTCCTGCGAGGGCGTGCACGAGGTGCAGGCTATCGAGTACTTTATTGCCGGGTGTAGAGAAGGCACCCTCCTCAAGCACAAACTCCTCTGCGACGAGCCGGAGACCCTCGATGAGCTGCTGATCACAGCAGACAAGTATGCCATGGCCGACTCCTCCATGAAGGCGGAGATTCAAGTCAGCGCGACTGGCAAAGTCGCACCTCAGGCTCCAAGAACTCCGGCTGGGGACACCAGTCGGCGGCAGCAGCAGAACAACCACAAGCGCAAGGCCCCGCAGCTGGCTTCCAACAGCCGGCAAGTGGCGACAGTCGAAGACCAACAGCCGGAGGGGCAGCCTCCGACGAAGCGGCAGAAAGGTGGCAAGTCCAACTGGTTGCCGGCCTTCTCCTACGAGCAGACCCTGGATGGCCCCTGCAAGTTCCACAGCGGCGTGAAGCCGTCGAACCACACCACCCGGAAATGCCACTGGCTGACCAGAATCGCCAAGGAAGACGGCCTACTCCCTCCCCCGCCTGCTGGGCCGCCTCCTCCACCACCGCCCCAGCAGCCGGCTGTCAGGCCAGTCGGCGCGATACAAGACGAGTTCCCAGATGAACACGGAGCCTATATGGTGTTCACCAGTGTGGCTGACGATCGACGCAGCAGGCGCTAGCAGCAGCAAGAGGTGAACGTAGTCGCGTCAAGCACTTCAGAGTTCATGCACTGGTCCGAAAGGCCCATCAACTGGAGCAGAGCTAATCACCCAGAGGTGATGCCGAATCCAGGCTCCTACGCCCTAGTCTTAGGCGCCACACTCGCCACAGATAGGCGGGCCGCGCGTTTCTCATGAGTGCTGATAGACGGAGGCAGCAGTACCAACATCCTGTACAAGGATACGATGGAGAAGTTAGGAATCAAGCGAAGGCAGCTTCATAGCAGCCGGACTGTGTTCCACGGCATTGTTCCCGGCCTTTCCTGCTCACCAATCGGCAAGATCCTGATAGACGTCCTCTTTGGGGACAAAGATCATTTCCGCCGAGAGCCAATTTGGTTTGAAGTGGTGGACCTTGAAATCCCGTACCATGCGTTGCTTGGCCGACCTGCTTTGGCCAAGTTCATGGCAGTCCCCCACTACGCCTACCTCAAGATAAAGATGTCGAGTTCCAAGGGAATTCTAACCGTGGCCGGCGACTACAGAAAGTCATCCGCTTGCGCGGCCAAAAGCAGTCGGCTGGCCGAGTCCTTGGCGATCGCGACTGAGAAGCGGCTTCTTGATCGGGTTGTGGCGATGGCCGGCAAGCAGCCCGAGATGTCGCCCGACCCCAAGGAGTCGGAGGCAGAAGGATCATTCAAGTCGGCCAGAGAAACAAAGAAGATACCTTTGGACCCAGAGCACCTAGAGAGGTACACTGTCATGGGTACAAACCTTGACAGCAAATAGGAAGGCGAGCTCGTCGATTTCCTCCGTGAGAATCAAGACATCTTTGCATGGTCCCCTAAGGACATGCCAGGTGTACCGACGGAATTTGCCGAGCACAAATTACATGTCTGGTCCGATGTGAAGCCCGTCAGGCAGCCCTTGCGCCGCCTGTCAGAAGAGAAGAGAAGAGTTGTTGGAGAAGAGATAGCCCGGCTCCTGGCATCTGGCTTTATTATGGAAGTGTTTTTTCCAGAGTGGCTAGCAAACCCAGTGCTGGTCCTGAAGAAGAACAAGCAGTGGCGGATGTGTATCGACTACACAAGCCTCAATAAAGCCTGTCCCAAGGACCCATTCGCTCTGCCAAGAATTGATCAGGTGATAGACTCCACAGCCGGATGCGAGCTGTTGAGTTTCTTAGATGCATATTCTGGATATCACCAAATCAAGCTGAACCCGGCTGACAGACTGAAGACCGCCTTCATCACGCTGTTTGGTGCCTTCTGCTACCTGACCATGACGTTCGGCTTGAGGAATGCCGGCGCCACCTTTCAGCGTTGCATGCAGAAGTGCCTCCTCAAGCAACTCGGCAGAAATGCCCACGTCTACGTGGATGACGTGGTGGTGAAGACGGAAAAACGTGGAACTTTGTTGGAAGACCTCAAGGAAACCTTTGAGAACCTGCGCCGATTCCAGATCAAGCTCAACCCCGAGAAGTGCGTCTTCGGAGTACCAGCCGGCCAGCTCCTTGGTTTCCCGGTCTCTGAACGCGGCATAGAGTGCAACCTTGTGAAGATCAAGGCCATCGAGAGGATGGAAGCACCCAGACGACTGTTAGATGTGCAAAAGTTCACCGGCTATTTGGCGTCCATCAGCCGATTCATCAGTCGGCTGGGCGAGAAGGCTCTCCCCTTATACCAGCTCATGAAGAAGACAACCTTTTTTGAATGGACTCCCAAGGTGGACGAGGCTTTTCTCCAACTGAAGAAAATGTTGACTACTCCCCCTGTGCTGGCGGCTCCGACTCCCAAAGAGCCCATGCTCCTATACATTGCCGCCACCAGCCGGGTAGTCAACACAGTCATTGTAGTCGAGCGCAAGGAGGAAGGCAAGGCGCTACTTGTCCAGAGACCGGTATATTACCTGAGCGAGGTACTGCCGGCCTCCAAGCAGAACTACCCCCACTACTAGAAGATGTGCTACGGCGTGCATTTTGCCGCCAAGAAATTGAAGCCTTACTTCCAGGAGCATCCAATCACTGTGATCTGCACAGCCCCACTGGCCGAGATCATCGGAAGCCGAGATGCTTCTGGCCGAGTGGCCAAATGGGCCATCGACCTGGCTCCCTACACCATCTACTACGAGCCCCGCACCGCCATCAAGTCGCAAGCACTGGCCGACTTCCTCGTCGATCGGGCCAAGACCCAGTATTTGCCACCAGCGCCCGACTCCACCCATTGGCGGATGCACTTCGATGGCTCCAAGATGCACACCGACTTGGGAGCCGGCATCGTCCTCACTTCCCCCAAAGGCGACAAGCTCAGATATGCGTTGCAGATCCATTTTACCGTCTCCAACAACGTGGCCGAGTACGAGGCACTCATTCATGGGCTCCAACTTGCCAAAGAACTCGGCATTCGCCGGATCTTGTGTTATGGCGACTCTGACTTGGTGGTCCAGCAATCATCTGGCGATTGGGATGCCAAGGACGCAAACATGGCGAGCTACCGCTTCCTTGTGCAGCAACTCAGCGGATACTTCGAGGGGTGCGAGTTCCTCCACGTGCCAAGGAACGACAACGACCAAGCAGACGCCTTGGCACGAATCGGCTCCACCCGCCAAGCAATACCATCCGGCGTCGCCCTTTGGCGCCTCCTCAAGCCGTCTATCAAGCCTTCACCAGAATCAGACTCAATCTTTGTGCCGACTCCACCCGAAGAAGTCGGATCCGACTCCAAGAAAGCTGCAGTCAAAGCCGGCCCGGGGACTTCAGAACCCGGCCCGAGGACTGCGGCGACCAGGCCAAAGACTCCAGAATTCGGCCCGGGGACTACTCCAGTCGGCCCAGGGACTTCGTCAAGTCAGCAAGCGGCTGCGGACTCCAACCCGCCGCCTCCCAGCCCAGCCGCCCTTGTCCAAGTCGCAATAGTGGCAATTGAAGAAATAGCAGCACCCTCATGGGCCCATCCCATCCTCAAGTTCCTAGTAAACAGAGAGCTGCCAAATGATGAAATCTTGGCTTGGCAAGTGCAACGCCGAGCGGCAGCCTACATCATAGTCAACAGAGAGCTGGTCAGGTGCAGTGTCACTGGGATCTACCAGCGCTGCGTCGAGCCAGAGCAAGGCCAAGCAATACTCAGAGACATTCATGAAGGCGAGTGCGGCCACCATGCGGCCTCAAGGGCACTCGTCGCCAAAGCCTTCCGACACGGTTTCTTCTGGCCAACTGCCCTGGAAGAGGCCAAAGAGTTAGTCCAAAAGTGCAAAGGGTGCCAGATGTTCCGCTCCAAGCCACATCAGCCGGCGTCCGCACTCAAGACTATCCCCGTCGCCTGGCCCTTTGCGGTTTGGGGCCTGGACATGGTGGGACCATTCAAAACAGCACGAGGCAGCCTAACTCACTTACTTGTCGCGGTGGACAAGTTCACCAAGTGGATAGAAGTGAAACCCATCAAGAAGTTGAATGGTTCGACTGCAGTGACTTTCATCACCGACATCACGACTCGGTACGACATCCCACACAGCATCATCACCGACAATGGCACAAATTTTGCCAAAGGCGCCTTGGCCCGTTTCTGCGTGACTCAGGGCATCCGACTGGACTTAGCGTCCGTTGCCCATCCGCAGTCAAACGGCCAGGTAGAGCGAGCAAACGGCCTCATCCTGTCCGGCATAAAGCCTCGACTGGTCGAACCACTGGAGTGTTCGGCCGGCTGTTGGCTTGACGAATTGCCAGCCGTCCTCTGGAGTCTGTGCACGACTCCAAACAAGTCAACCGGCTTCACACCCTTCTTCCTCGTCTACGGTGCCGAAGCTGTCATCCCGACGGACATAGAATTCGACTCCCCCCGAGGCACCATGTACACCGAGGAAGAAGCAGAAGAAGCACGTCAAGATGGCGTCGATCTGCTGGAAGAGGGCCGGTTGTTGGCACTCAGCCGGGCCAGCATCTACCAGCAGAGTCTGTCCCAATACTACAACAGGAAGGTCAGGCCAAGATCTTTCCAAGAGGGCGACTTTGTGCTCCGACTGATCCAGCGAACAGCCGGCCAGCACAAGTTGTCGGCACCTTGGGAGGGCCCCTTCATTATCAGCAAGGTGCTGGGAAACGACTCCTACTACCTGATCGACGCTCAGAAGCCACGAGCACGCAAGAGGGACGACTCCGGCAAAGAGACAGAACGCCCGTGGAATGCAAATCTTCTCCGAGGATTTTACAGTTGATGCAATATGTATCACGCTACCCTTTGTATTAAAATACCAAGACTTTGGGCCCCCGAGACGAGCTCGGAGACTGCCCTTTTTGTTATCTGTATGATAAGAATTATGCCTTCGAGTATATTACTCTTTGTTAATGCCGCTTGGCACCGGGCTCAACTAGTCGGCCCGAGGACTCGCCGCCTTGTGCTATGAGGTGCTTCCCGCAGTCAGACAAGTAGTGTGTGGCGCTTAAGCCGTCTCCTGTCAAAAGCCGCAGCTCGCAGAGCGACTGTTTGGTTGGCAGGAGTGAGGAAGAACGGGCGCCCATACGAAAAATGGCTAAGGAACCAAAGCACAAACATAGCCTAAGACGGCCTCCAGCATCTTTTAAGCAAAAGCCGACTCATGAGTAGTCGGCTTGCCGCTTTCTACTAACCTCTATTAAGGAAAGCCGACTCTTTAGTAGTCGGCTTGCCGCTTTCTATCCAACTTGTTAAAGAGACTCTAAAATGGCCGAGTACTTGCCTTCCTAAAGTAGCCAAGCATTTGATCCAGCGGCATTCCGTAGAGCGGTTGTCCGTCTGGCAAGGCGGCAACTAAGGGAAGACGGCAAAGGGAAAAGCCTAAAGAGCAATGAGCAAGGAAAGATAGAACTCGGATAAATATTTACATAGGCCCTTGGCCGAATCTTCAAGTAGAAGTTTAAGATACACCCCGCGGGTGGAATTGTTCGAATTTAACAAAGTTTTTCAAAAGACTACTAAGGCAGATAAAGCGAAGGCAAAGACGGCAGCCTAGGAGGCGGCATCCGGGTTCGGAGGGTCGGAGGAGACGGCGGTGTCAGGCGCCGGGGCGGCCAGCTGGGCAGTCTCGATTTGACCGTCTCCGGAGGCAGTCGCCTTCTCCGGACGCGGCTCGTTGCTGGAGGGCGCGATCGAGCTGAGGCTGGTCGCCCGCTCCGTCTTCTGGCGCCTCCGTCTCGCCTTCGTCCTCCGCCTCATCTTCCTCCTCGGTGCTGGAGCCAATCACCTCTCCCGAGTCCTCGTCGTAGTCCGGGTTCATCCCGAACCACTCCGGCGGCACCTCCTCGCCGCCTGCAGCCCGCTCGGGGACGAAGACGCTGGTATCTGTGTAGTCAGCAATTGCCACCGCACGCTCGACGAGGGCGCCCTCCACAGCCACCAGCTCCGCCTGGGCCTCTGACCGGAATGCGGCCAGCCGGTCCAGGTCCAGCCCCGGATACCACGCCTTGACAAATTCCAAGGCTCGGCGCGCTCTGGCCCAAGCCGAGGAACCCTTCCAGGCTTCAAGACGGCCAGCTGCGACCTCCAGCGAGTCGGCAGTCTGACTGGCAGTGCGCAGAACCGGCACGTCTGGCCACAGAGCGGCAACCGCCTGGGCGCCAGCACACTGAAGCCGGCGCATCAACCGATGAGTCGGCCGAAGACGGGCCTCGATACTCAGAAGCTGCTCGTCGATGGTCAGGGGGCGTTAGCAGCGATCTCCGCGCCATCTGCCCTCCGTGCCTCGCGATCAGCCTCGATGGCTTGTGTGACTGCCTGTGAGTGGCCAGGGAAGAAGTCTGCCAAGACAAAAAAAGAGAAACAAGTCAGAGTCAAAAGTCGGCCCGACCCACAGTCGGCGGCTCAAAGGAAACCAAGAAACTCACCATCGACGATGTTCTCGATCTCATGGAAGCCGGAAGTTAGCTGCGCCTCCTTGTCGGTCCAGGAGGAGCGCTCACTCTCGAACTCGGCCAGGAGCGCAGCCTCTTTCCTATCTGCCTCCTCCTGCGCCTTCTTGAGCAGCTCCTTTTGCTCCGCCAGTTGCGCAGCCAGCAGATCACACTCTGTGACAAGCTTGCTACACTCCTCCCCCTTGGTGTGCAAGGCGTTGTTGACCTCGCCCAGCTGCTGCTGAAGAGTGGCGTTGGTCCTTGAAGAAGAAAAAAGAAAAAAAAGACGATAAGTCGTCAACAAAGATAAGTCGTCAACAAAGAAAGTCGCTGAGAAGATCCGGCCCGACTGCTCAGCAGTCGGCCCGAATCTCGGGGAAAGAAGGACTCACTCCGGCTCTCCGACAAATCGGCGGTCCGCTTGCCCAGCTCCTCAACATTGCGGTTGAAGGCAGTAGCGCGGAGGTTGTGATACTCCTATAATAAGCATTTTAGACAAAGTTAAATATTTGGAACTCGCCAGAGGGAGTTCCGAACCGCCTGCTCAGCAGCCGGCCCGAAACTCGGGGACTACACCCAGTGGGTGTGCTGGCGCGCCCCCACAGAGAAGAACAAGAAAAACAAGAATCAAAAGAAGAAGGCGTACTCGGAGGGCTGTTCGCGATGCCAGATGCGCCCTGGTGTAGTTTTGGAGGGCGTCGCCCTCAGCTTCACCTGGACGTCCAGAAGCGCCTGCTTCAACGGACCTGTGCCGCCTCCGCGCAACCACCCAACAGGCGCGACGCTCGTCGCCTCGGCGTCTGGGATAGCCGAGCTGGCGGCGCCGGTCTCCAAGGGTCACAGCGCCGAAGTCGCCCTCTCGAGGCGGCGGCGCACTGGCGAGGCAACCTGGAGGAGCAGCCTCGCCTCGGACTCGTCCGCGGTCGGCGGCACCGGCGGGTCCGCCGGCCGTTTTCCGTGCGCACTCCTAGATGGCGACGGAGGCGGCGGCGGCACGAGCGTGTCCGACATGGAGGCCTCACCGCTTTCCTTCTCCACGATGGGGTTCTCGGTGCCGGCTTCTCCAGTCTGCCCCATGAACTCCGGGGGCGGCGGCGCGGAGGACAGCGGGATGACGAACAACGCCGATTGGCGGTGCGCGGCCTCCTCGGCTTGCTGCCTTGCTGCAACGGCGGCTTTGGCCTCTTCCAGTTTTTTCTGGGCGGAGGCCGCCGCCTTCTCTGCCTCTGCTTTCTCCAGGTGATCGGCCTCCTCCTCGTCACGCTTCTCCCGCGCGTTTCACTCCGTCGCCTCCCGGAGGTCGGCGGTGGGGTCGACCCGCCGAGTGTTGGCGGACGTCTCCGCCGATCCCATGACGGAGGGGGCGGCGACCCTCTCAAGGGTAAGAGGAGCCCTGAAGCAAGGAGGGGGTGTAAAAGACTCGGACAGAATTCACCAAAGGAAAATAAGGCGAAGATAGAAGCACTTACGCAGAGACCAGTGGCGGCCTTTTTACTTCCTTGCGGAAACAGTTGGCCTTCGCGGCCGCCTCCTCCCGTTTGGTCGCGGCGGCTACCCCTTGAACTTCTTCGGCTTGCCGCCGAGTGAACTCGGCCCGGCGTGGCGCCTCTTCGCACCGCCTTGGCTGACGGAGGAACTCGCACTCGGCGGGCCAACCCTTGGCTGGCGGCACGGGACGACTTCCCCTTCGACATCGTCTTCAGGCCAGTCGGCGAAGGTGGCCGAGGGCCTGAAGCCGCTTCCCACTCCCCCGCCTCCGCCTTCGGCGTCGGCCTCCATCACCGCCGCCCCCAAGTCGGGGTCATCGACATCGCTCTCCGCTCGGTCAGGGACGAATTCGCGGGGCGGTCTTTCGACGCCGGCTACAGGCTGAATGAGGGGATTCTGACTCAGAGAAATCGAAAAGATCAGAAGTCGGATTTGGCTACAAAGAAAACAGAGCAACAAGAGATGCGACTTACCGCCGGAGGAGGGTTGGCGCGCGAGTACGGCTCCTTGCCGAACTGCCAGTCCGCCGCGAGCTCGCAGTTTGCGATGTGGTTCACCATGTTCGCCACTTTCGCGTGGGGCATTTCCCTGGTGCACATCTGACTCGGGTCCCGGTGGTCGCTCATCTGACTAATTAGATGAGGCCGGCCTTGGAGAGGGAGGACTCGGCGTGCCACGAAGGCGGCCAGCAAGTCGGCTCCAACCAGGCCCTTCGACTGCGTCAGAACTCGGAGGCGCGCTACGGCGGCGGCTCCAGCGGGAGTCAGCGTCTTGACTCGGTGGGACCAGCTGGGGAGCCTCCCAGCCAGTGCGCCGGCTTCGTAAGGCGGCAGATTGACCCAGTCGTCGTCCGGGGCGACGTTCTTCACGTAGAAATAAGACCGCTGCCACATCTTCACCGACTTGATCAGCGGGATGGAGGGAAACGGATTGTCGGCCGTCGTTCGCCGCATCACAATGAAGGCGCCGCACTGGGCCGGCACGCCGGCGACGTGCGTGCCGAGCTTGGATTGGAAGAATTCTCCCCACAGCTCGATGGTGGGGAGAACGCCGAGGAAGCCTTCGCACAGGGTGTCGAAGGCAGCCAGCAGCACCCCCGTGTTCGGTGTGAGGTGGTGCGGCTGGAGCCCGTGGAGCTCCAAGAAGGAGCGAAAGAAGCCGCTCGCCGGCAGCCCCATGCCGCGCATGAGGTGCGAGCGGAAAATGACCCGCTCGCCCTCCTCTGGCGCCGGCAATATCTCCTTCGCCGGCGCGGCGCGGGCTCGCACGAGGTTTGCACCGGGGAGGCGGCGCGTCTTGCGAAGAAACTCGATGAGGTCGCCGTCCACGTCGGAGCCGTCCCACACGCCGGAGCGCACGACAGGAGCCACAGCGGCGGAAGAAGAGCTCATCGTGGCGGGCGCGGCGTGGTTCGGCACGACGGCGGCAAGAAGGAGACGGGAAGTAGAGGAGGCAGGAGGAGGCGGGGGAGCAGGGAAGATCGGCGCGCGTGCTTCGCCGCTCCTCTCCCCCCGCCTACTTATAGCCTCACAGGCTGAGAAGCCGATGGGGCGGGCGTGGGATTAACCATGCCCTCCCCCATGATCTACCCCATGAAGTTACTGTGCGCAGTAACAACGTGGGAAACCCAACCGTCCGTGCGGCCGCAACGGATCCGTTCGCATGCCAAGGCGCGGTAGTGGCGGGCCCCGCCTGACGACATGTCCCGTCGCGCGCGTGGGTAGGCAGACTGTCCTTGCCACGTGGCGCTGCATGACGGGGCTGTGGCGGGCGACCGTGGGGAAGCGTATCAGGCACGCCGCTTGATTTCCCGCCGCGATGTTCGAACTCCTTAGGGAGTGAGGCGGCCCTCTGCGAGTCCGATTCCGGATAGTCGGCCTGAAGGAAGACGGCAAGCGAAGCCCAGATTCCGCAACCAGAAGAATGAAACTGTTGAAGCCCCACGACGCAGTATCCGCGGAGCCTCACCAGCTTCGGGGACTACTGTCGGAGTAATGGGCCACGGGTAGGCTAACCCGAGCCCCAGAACCTTTCAAGACATTGGGACAGGCTGCGCCGCTCATGCCGAGTCCCAGGGACGACTCCAAGATATGCCGAGTTCCAGGGACGACTCCAAGATGTGCCGAGTCCCAGGGACGACTCCCAGATAAGCTGACTCTCAGCTGACGACTTCCAGAGAAGCCGACTCTCAGCTGACGACTTCCAGAGAAGTCGGCCGAGGATAGGCGGCTCGCGACTCCAACCACCCCCTGCCTACGCCGCAAGGTACAGGGCGGGGAACGATCACAGTGTGGCCGTCTTCACCCTGCCTACGAAGGACCAGCATGGCTACAGTGCGCCATATCGCTGGAGATCTCCACCATGGCGCAACACTGTTGCCACGCCGGCACTGACCTCAGCCTTGGTGGGCGGCGCACTGTGCCCACGACCCCAGCCTGTATGACCCAAGGACGGCGGGACCGCCTGTCAGCGGGTAGACAGAAGACGGCAAGAGCGCCCTAAAGACGGACCCGTGGGAGTCGGCCCCCTGGAGTCGGCCGGCCCCTCCCACAGGCCCCGCACGCCATTAATCAGACAAGATGGGGAATGGCGACAGTGAACGCCCGCCAGACGGCGGCACTGTTGCCACGACCTCATGACCAAGCCAGCGTCATCAGGAGCTCCGCTACAGTACCAGGCCTGTCTGCGGGGCCCGCCAGTCGGCGGGCCCCAGTAATCGGCGGAGAAGACGACGGTCTGAGAGACAGACGGCTGGGGCCCGCGCCCAGCCGAATTACCATTGTACCCCTGGGGAGTAGGCCTATATAAATCCCCAGGAAGCCCATGCAAAGGGTTCGGACCCAGATAGCACTAGACCCCAGAATATAGGAAGGAGAGAGCTAGCCTTGCCCTCTTCTACCTCCAGAAACAGCTCCAGGAGCACCATTATACTCACTTTGCCATAGTGACCATGCGAAGACCCCGCAGAGCAGCAGTAGGGGTGTTATCTCCACGGAGAGCCCTGAAGCTGGGTAAGATCCGCCGGCGTGCATGTCTTCGCCTCATCCCGCTTCCGGGCACCGGCGACGTTCTACTCGCCCCCACCATGATAAGCCATCCTTTGGCATATGTCGTACCCAACCCCCGACAATATGCATGGCCCTTTTTTGATTTGTGTGTTTTCACAGTTCCTTGTTGATGCAGTGTGGGGCCCTGTGGGCACCATACCCCTGAAAAGGCACTTAATTCGGTTACTATGTACCTCTCAGCTCTGGCAAACTAATGGATTCAATTTCCAATATAATGTTTTCCCATCATCATTTCAGATTAAATACTTTCAACTGTTATTCATCATGTCATAGAATGTTTCTGTTATTAGTCACATCGTCTCTTGGATTGATTCAAGGCAATACGTACTAATAGGAATAAATTCAATCACTGTGTATTTTCCGTTTTTAGGAGAACACTATGGCAAGGAGCTAATCTAGCATGTTTTTTGTGCAACACTATGCAAGCAGCTAATCTGGCATGAAAGGAATCTTCTTGGCTTTTGTTTTCTTTGTCAACTTTATCTACTATGGAAATATAGTCAAAGATCTGTTTCATCTCTTTTGGAAGAACATGCTATTTTTTCTCCATTTCAGTAACATCAACCAACAATCTCATTTGTAGTCATCAACACCTTGCGATCTACAACAAAACTCACATAACAGAATGAATAAACAACAACATGAGTACTAACTAATAAATACCCTCGCAAAAGAAAGTAACCAATCAAACAACAGAAAAATCAACACATAATTTTTTTCCCTAACTACATGAGTAGCAACCTCAAACAACAAAAGGATCAACACATAAGCTTTTTCGTCAACACAAAACTTTGATGAAACAAGATGCATAACTTTGCTTGGCTGGAATCAATATGGCCATATTAAAGATCACATGCTCTAGGCGAGGTCTTCCTTTTGATTTCTCAATCTTTAGGTTGTGGATCACCTCACCCTTCTAGGAGAAGGAAACATGCCGAAGGCAGTGATGTTTTATTTTGTTGTTTACAGTCCTGAATATGAATATCACTTAATAAAGTTTAATCATAATCATTTAGTTTTATTCCCTCATAGGACACCGGATAGGGATTTCGTCCAATAGTGTTTCTTGATGATCTAAATAAGTAGTATTCTTTACGTTTCTTTTGTCAAGCTATGCCTTAATGGCTAAAATAAAGTAGTTCTTCGTCGTGTACCAGTATGTACTTCTCTATTCAATAACATGCATTAGGCATAATGGTAGTTGGTTTATTCCATTTTGCCATATCCATACTTCAATTTCACCATGAATACATATATATATGTATATATAAGAACGTGTAGCAATGCTGTACCGATGAGCGCGGCGGGGTAAAGCTAGTTTCTACTAGAATCACCAGCGACAAATAAAACGGTACAAAGGGAGTACAATACATTTCTGCGCACAAACCTGCTCAAGGATCGGCTATTTCGCCTCTCTTTTCCCCAAGCAGGCTCGCCGCTCAGGCACGGCTGTTCGCCTCCGTCGCCTGCTGGCCTGCCATCCATGAACCAAGCCGCCACACTGCCACAACACCCATGCCGAGAAGATCGCCTCTGATTTGCGTGCACCAAGGAGGTCAAGACGAAGGGACAAGGGCACGCCTGAGATGGCCATCTACCCAACTCAATTAAACCCTAAACTACTGGATCCCTTTTTGCAATGTTGCTTGTACGAGTAAATTGAGGGCAACACTAAATTTAGGAATATCTTGTTTTAATTTGGCAATTAGTATGCTTATTCATTTGACCTAATTTTGGGTATTTTAACGGAATTCAATGTCTTTCAAGTTTGAAGGCTGAGCGGCAACTTGTATATTTTTGTGTGCTTAGTTCTCTTATGAAGCATATATATTGCTAATCATACATGTATTTTGCAATCAATATGAGTAATATACCTTTCAAAAAAATGGGTAATATAAGTATAAAATTTTCTGAAGGCTATAATTTCTTGTTTGTTGAAGTTTTTTTTTCTTGTCTTTGCTCCACCACTGGCAATACAAGTCACAGCTTC